>NC_136420.1:244873240-244875740 GCF_052625555.1 Lactuca saligna | reverse complement strand
AGGATTTGCTATGACCTTTTACTATCGTCCGACCGTTACTGATGCTTTTGCTTATGTTCAATACATAATGACTGAAGCTAATTTTGGTTGGTTAATCCAATCAGTTCATCGATGGTCGGCAAGTATGATGGTCCTAATGATAATCCTACATGTATTTCGTGTATATCTCACCGGTGGATTTAAAAACCTTGCGAATTAACTTGGGTTACAGGTGTGGTTCTGGGTGTATTGACTGCATCTTTTGGTGTAACTGGTTATTCCTTACCTCGGGACCAAATTGGTTATTGGGCAGTGAAAATTGTAACAGGTGTACCTGAAGCTATTCCTGTAATAGGATCACCTTTGGTAGAATTATTGCGCGAAAGTGCTAGTGTGGGACAATCCACTTTGACTCGTTTTTATAGTTTACACACTTTTGTATTGCCGCTTCTTACTGCCGTATTTATGTTAATGCACTTCCCAATGATACGTAAACAAGGTATTTCTGATCCTTTATAGAGAAGAGATAGCATAGATCTTTTGAATTCATCATTTATCACTTGGGGTAGGAACAATAGTATTTTATTGCTACAAGTATGGATTATTGAAAATAATAAGACATGTATTTGGATATTTCCCTTGAACTCCGCAATATTTTTTATTTGACATAAATAGTTGAAGGGAATTTTCCGAAGAGAAAATGGATAATGGGAGTGTGTGACTTGAACTATTGATTGGTCTGTGCAGATATCTGATTATCTGCCACATTTAATTCACAACCAAATGTGTCTTTGTTCCAACCATCATGTAAGCCCATACAGAGGATAGGCTGGTTCACTTAAAGAGAATCATTTCTATGATCAGATAGGAATCATGTCATACATGAGCAGGCTCCGTAAGATCTAGTTCACCTAACTTCAGATTGAATTTAATAGTATACAAATGCATTCATTTCCTCTGCATTGATGCAATCTAGGATACTATCGGAGTGAAAAAAGGGTCTAAAGAAGAACAGAGGCTAGGCTATATTAGTAACAAGTAAATCCTTTGTGTGTGTTTATAAAAGGTCTCTTTGGGGATAAACACCAATCATAAGGTCTGAGACGACCCATAAAGCAATTGATCATATCACGATCTATTTTATAAGCCTACTTGGGTATTGAGTATTTATTTATAAGAACTTAATTTTTTGCACTCGATAGTTTCAACTCGAGAAAAAAGAATCCAGTAAAATTTTTATTTTACTTACATAAAACCATTCATATATCGTATATGTTCATATATCGTATATGTGGGTTTCTAGATAACATATATTTTATATGGATTCATTTGTTTCTTTTGATTCTTGCTCGAGCCGGATGATGAAAAATTATCATGTCCGGTTCCTCCGGGGGATGGATCTATAAGAATTCGCCTATCCCAATAACAAAAAAACCTGACTTGAATGATCCTGTATTAAGAGCGAAATTGGCTAAAGGTATGGGTCATAATTATTACGGGGAGCCCGCATGGCCCAATGATCTTTTATATATTTTTCCGGTAGTAATTCTAGGTACTATTGCATGTAACGTAGGCTTAGCGGTTCTAGAACCATCAATGATTGGTGAACCGACAGATCCATTTGCAACTCCTTTGGAAATATTACCCGAATGGTATTTCTTTCCCGTATTTCAAATACTTCGTACAGTACCCAATAAATTATTGGGTGTTCTTTTAATGGTTTCAGTACCTGCGGGATTATTAACAGTACCTTTTTTAGAGAATGTTAATAAATTCCAAAATCCATTTCGTCGTCCAGTAGCGACAACCGTATTTTTGATTGGTACCGCAGTGGCCCTTTGGTTGGGTATTGGTGCAACATTACCTATTGATAAATCCCTAACTTTAGGTCTTTTTTAAATTGATTCAATTGTGAAATAAAATATCACGACGTATGTATCTAGGGAACAGTCGCTTCAAAGTGAATTCTCCCTAGATACATCTATTCAATTAAATTATGAATCTATGCCAATTCCGAATATATGAATTGTCTAAAGATTCAAAACCTATTTTCGGCCTTTTTCTAAAAAAAAAAAAGATGAAAAAAAAATCCAATGAATTTAAAACTTATTTTTCGGTAAATCAATTACGAAATTTTTTCTAGAATGCCTAAAATTTGTTTGACATCTTCTATGCGAAAATGTTCCATTTTCATAAGATCTTCTTGACTGTTATTCAAAAGGTCCAACAATGTATATATATTGGACCTTTTGAGGCAATTATAGATCCTGGGAGGCAATTCTGATTGGTCAATAAAAATCGATTTCAACGCCATTTTTTTTAATTTTTTGTTAGTTTAGCCAATTTATCATAAAAGGTAAAAGGGGGTAAAGGAACCATGTGTTGATTGCCCTCTAAATTGAAATTTTCTTCTTTGGTATGTAAAAAGGGAATCAATAAATCAATCAAAGGCTTCATAAAGTGCTTCTTTAGGAGTTAAACTTCCATTTGTCCATATTTCGAGAAATAGTATCTCTTTGTT
>NC_136420.1:244828240-244840740 GCF_052625555.1 Lactuca saligna | reverse complement strand
CAAAATCGCCAACACGATTAGTTACAAACGCCTTTTGACAAGCCTTTGCTGCAACAGGTCGTGTGAACCAAAATCCTATTAATAGATACGAACATATTCCAACTAATTCCCAAAAAATATAAATTTGTATCAAATTTGAACTAGTAACTAATCCCAACATGGAAGTACTGAAAAAACTCATATAAGCAAAAAATCTCAAATATCCGTGGTCATGAGACATATAATTATCATTATAAATAAGAACCATAATTCCAACAGTAGTGATTAATATTAACATAATAGAAGTAAGCGGGTCGATCAAGTATTCGAATTCTAAAGAAAAATCATTATTGATAATCCAAGACCATACATATTGATAGACATAACTGCTATTTATTTGCTGAATAGATAGATTCATGGAAAAAATCATGACTATACTTAACAATAAAACACTCTGAAAAGACCATATACGACGAAGACTTTTTGTTGTCGTCGGAAAAAGAAGAAGTCCCAACCCTATTAACATAGGAACTGGAAGTGGAAGGAAATGTATTATCCACGCATATTGATATGTCTGTTCCATAAAAAAAGTTTTTTATTCTTAATTAATTGTTTCCGATTCACCGGATCTTACCTCGTTCGAAAAAAAGTCAATAAAAAATCAAGATATGCACTAACTTATTTAATAATTTTAAATAATTTTAGATTAGTATTTATTCTGAGTTTTTTCAGAATCGTTCAAATCAAATATTCAAAACAAGAAGTTACAATTGGTCAAATGAGATGACCAAGTTAGATATAAAAATGAATACTTATAACATGAAAATGCAAATCTAAATTATTATTACGAGAAATTCTCGTAATAATAATTTAGATTCATAGAGCAAGGATAAAAAATTACGCTCAAAAGAGTACTTGATGCTGATATGAATTATAGGATTAACTAAGGTCATCGGTCTAATGAAATAAAAACTCTTGAGTTTAGTTAGTTTCTTTCAACGCATTAACTAATTCATTATGGGATTGATTGTTTTCCATTTCAATCAAAACGATTTCTTAGTAAACGTTAGAATATTATAGATCTAAAATGAACTTTTTTTATTGAGAAAGGGTAAAAAACGCCTGAGATATTTTTTTTATCAAACCACGTATCCTTTAACAGATTTATTAGTAATCTGATTCGAATTTCAAAATTGAATTTAGGTGTATTCTTTTCTCGAGTTTGACTAAAAAAAGACTCAAGTTTTTTAGTAGGCAAAAGTTTATAATTGAGGTATTTTATTAGTTGTAAATAAAGTCTAGAATGACGAAAATCAAGGTCTTTTAGGTTCTTTCTTTATTTTTATTAAATCATTAAGTTTCATTTCTATGACCTAGCAGATTCTAAAGATATAAATTTGAGAGGAGAACTAAGAGTTCCAAACAAAAAAATTTTGGTTTGACAAATCTTGTATGGAATCAAAATTTTATTATTTCGAGTAATTTTTTATCCAATTTAACAGATCTTTTACATATCTATATTTCTTTTTTATGAAGAGAATATTATTTATAGAAAAAATAGATAATGAATAATAAATAATAATTTGTTTTGAATAATAGATGTCTTTCACATCCAACTATAACAATGATTTTCAAATGGCAGTTCCAAAAAAACGTACTTCTATATCAAAAAAGTGTATTCGTAAAAATATTTGGAAAAGGAAAGGATATTGGGCGGCGTTAAAAGCTTTGTCATTAGGGAAATCTCTTTCTACTGGGAATTCCAAAAGTTTTTTTGTACGACAAACAAATAAGTCCTAAAATATTGGAATAATCGGAATGGATTTGACTCACAAATTTGGCTCAATACTTTTTGAATATGAAATTAACAATGGGCAGTCCCTATTCTAATCAATAAGAAATAGACCAGGTTTCCATCTTATAAGATGTCTAAAAAAAGAATTCTTCTGTTTTCTGAATTCTAAAAAAAAAAAAAAGAATAAAGAAACAAATACAAGATTTTTTATTTCTTTGTAGTATATTTTCACTAATATTTTTATGGTGGGGAGTCTTATTTTCCCCATCGACCTTTACAATAATGAACAATTTTTCTCTTTCTCAGGAAGGGCAGATATAATATTTTTAGTTCAAATTAATGGATTGTTGAAACTAATGGATTACATGGTAAAAAATTTTGGATAACTTTATGACTTCTTAATTTATAATTTTTTTATAATTTTTAGTAATTACTATATGAAATGGATTTACCATATATCTTCAATTTTGAGCCCAATTAATAAAAGAACTTCATTGTTGAGATATTATGTATAACTAATCTGTCAATGTACAAATAATGTGTCAATTTGAAGTAATCCAAAATAGGTTATTTTGGATTCATTGAGAAAATTTAGTTTTTGTTTGAAATTTATGAAATCAGATAAACAAGAAATAATGAAGTATCAATAAAAGTAAAAAATGAAAACAGTTTTTTTATTCTATCGAGAGAATAATCTACTTACAAAAGTTGGATTTTAGAATAGGATAAACTATGTCAAAGCCCTAAGATAAGATAAATAAACGGACACCCTAATAAATGAAACTAATGAACCTTCAAATTGACTTTTGAACTCATTTTTTTTTTTATCAATTTGAGTGTTGACTAAAAAACTTATTTGATTGAATTGACTTGTTCAATATCGACGATTGAATATAAATAGGCTATTATTAGTTCGAGTAAGCCGCTATGGTGAAATCGGTAGACACGCTGCTCTTAGGAAGCAGTGCTAGAGCATCTCGGTTCGAGTCCGAGTAGCGGCATGACATATTCTAAAAGATATCCAATAGATCCTATAATAAAAATAAATTAAATTCCCGATTTCTAATTCTTAATTAATATTAATTTAGGGGATTCCCTCCCCTTTTTTTTTTTTTTTCATTTTTATGATATTTTCAACTTTAGAGCATATATTCACTCATATTTCCTTTTCGATTGTTTCAATTGTAATTATAATTCATTTGATAACCTTATTGGGCAATGAAATCATAAAACCATATGATTCGTCAGAAAAGGGGATGATAGTTACTTTTTTATGTCTAACAGGATTATTAATCACTCGTTGGATTTATTCGGGCCATTTCCCACTAAGTGATTTATATGAATCATTAATTTTTCTTTCATGGAGTTTCTCCCTTATTCATATAGTCCCTTATTTCAAAATAAGAAAAAATTATTTAACCGAAATAACTGCCTCAAGTACTATTTTTACCCAGGGCTTTGCTACTTCGGGTCTTTTAACTGAAATACGTAAACCCACAATATTAGTACCTGCTCTACAATCGGAGTGGTTAATAATGCACGTAAGTATGATGATATTGAGCTATGCGGCTCTTCTTTATGGATCCTTATTATCAGTAGCACTTCTAGTCATTACATTTAGAAAGATTTTTTATAGTTATAAAAGTAATAATTTCTTAAAATTAAATGAGTCTTTTTCATTTGGTGAAATCCAATACAAGAATGAAAGAAACAATATTTTTAAAAAAAATTACTTTTTGTCTGCTAAGAATTATTACAAGGCCCAATTGATTCAACAATTAGATTATTGGAGTTATCGTGTGATTAGCCTAGGATTTATATTTTTAACCATAGGTATTCTTTCAGGAGCAGTATGGGCTAATGAAGCATGGGGATCATATTGGAGTTGGGATCCAAAGGAAACTTGGGCCTTTATTACTTGGATCGTATTCGCAATTTATTTGCATATTCGAACAAATAAAAATTTTCAGGGGGCAAATTCCGCAATTGTGGCGACTCTAGGCTTTCTTATAATTTGGATATGCTATTTTGGGGTAAATCTATTAGGAATAGGGCTACATAGTTATGGTTCCTTTACGTTAACCTCTAGTTAAATTCCAGAAAAGTTCTTACGAATACAAACGGAATACGGTGTATATAAAACACCTTGTGTCAACCGGCGACAACCGTGTGAATCAAGTAAAGTAGTGTAGTGATTCACACGGTTCTCGCAAAGACCAAGTATATTGGGTGAAAATTCAAATTCATATTTTGTTTTTACTTTATTTAAGATTTAAGAGAATAAAAATAAGATTTAAGAGAATAAAAATCCTTCTTCTTTTTTCTTTTCATTAGTCAACCAACTCTTAAAAATCATAGGAGTTTTTTTCTTTAAGAAAACTATCTATAAAAATAATTAGATAGAATACCTTCAACCTTGTCAACTGATAGTGAAAGAACAAAATCCGGATACATACCAATACCTATTACAGGTAGAAAAATGGAGATCGAAACAAGTAACTCGAGCGGTCCAGAATAAAAAACATAAGCGTTTGGAGTATTAAATAACTTATATCCATAGAACATCTGGCGTAACATAGATAATGAATAAATAGGAGTTAATATCATTCCAATTGCCATTACAAAAGTGATGGTAATTTTAGGCATTAAAAGATATTTTTGGCTGGTAATTATTCCTAAAAAGACTATCACTTCTGCAACAAAACCACTCATACCCGGTAATGCAAGCGAAGCCATGGAAAAACTACTGAACATCGTAAATATTTTTGGCATGGGGATAGCTACTCCGCCCATTTGGTCGAGATAAACAAGACGTATTCTATCATAACTCGTTCCTGCCAAGAAAAAAAGTGCAGCACCAATAAACCCATGAGAGATTATTTGTAAAATAGCTCCATTGAGTCCCGTATCGGTTATAGAAGCAATTCCTATAAGTATGAAACCCATATGAGATACGGAGGAGTAGGCTATTCTTTTTTTTAAATTGCGTTGGCCGGGAGATGTTGAAGCTGCATAGATTATTTGTATTGTACCTACTATCATCAACCAAGGAGAAAATATAGAATGAGCGTGTGGTAATAATTCCATATTAATCCGAATCAATCCATACGCTCCCATTTTTAATAAAATTCCAGCTAGAAGCATACAAGTACTGTAATGTGCCTCTCCGTGGGTATCTGGTAACCATGTATGTAGGGGTAGAATCGGTAATTTGACAGCAAAAGCAATAAAAAATCCAATATAGAATATTATTTCCAAAGCCACAGGATACGATTGATTCACTGATATTTCAAAATTTAATGTTGGTTCATTAGAACCATATAAACCGACACCCAGAACTCCCATTAAGAGAAAAATGGAACCTCCCGCCGTGTACAAAATAAATTTTGTGGCTGAGTAGAGACGTTTCTTTCCTCCCCACATGGATAGAAGTAGATAAACCGGAATTAATTCTAATTCCCACGTGATGAAAAAAAAAGTAAAAGGTCCCGAGAAGAAAATGATCCTATTTGACCACTGTACATTGCTAACATCAAGAAATGGAATAATCGAGAATCCCGAGTAACAGGCCAGGCTGCTAAAGTAGCTAAAGTAGTGATAAATCCTATTAATAAAACGGGCCCTATAGACAGTCCATCTATTCCAAATTTCCAACGGAAATCAAAAAAATTGATCCATTTATAATCCTCTACTAGTTGGATTAATGGATCGTCCAATTGAAAATGATAACAGAATGTATAGGTTGTTAGAAGAAGTTCTAACATGCATATACATATAGTATACCACCTAATGACCCTATTTCCTTTATGTGGAAGAAATAAAATAAAAGAACCCGCAAATATTGGTAAAACTACAATTATTGTTAACCAAGGAAATTTGTTCGTGGTAAAGACAAGATACACTTGGACCAGAAAAACCTATGCCCAAAAATAAGATATTTTTTAGCACAGGTTTTGGCGGTAAAAAAAAATGGGCTCAAGTAGGGTTTTATGTAACGTATTAATAAGCTATACCCATGTTGCGGGTTGTTTCATGCCATAAATAAACTCGAACACTCAAGAAATCTGTTGGGCAGGCGGATTCACATCTCTTACAACCGACACAATCCTCTATTCTTGGAGCAGAAGCTATTTGTTTGGCTTTACATCTGTCCCAAGGTATCATTTCTAATACATCCGTGGGACAGGCTCGGACACATTGCGTACACCCGATACATGTATCATAAATCTTTACTGAATGTGACATTGGATCTATCCATTTTTGAACGTGAGAAGGTTTCAATCTAGTAAATTGATAAATGAATTATATATTTAAATACTAGATGAATCGATGAGTTCCCCGAGTTTTTTTATTAATCTACTTCTGGATTGACAGCACCAAAATACTTTGATTTCGTATATTTGTGATAACATGAGGATACCTTACGTGGCAGACATGCTAATTTGAATTAATTATTAATTTATGAAAATTCTAATTTATATGATAATATTACTTATTCAACAAATTCGATTGATTTATACGAGTTGATTTTCTGTTACGATAAATTGATGAAACAATAGCGAGTCCAATAGCAGCTTCAGTAGCTGCAATAGCTATAACAAAAATGGAGAAAATGGCTCCTTTTAATTGACGACTATCAAAAAAATCCGAAAATGTTACAAAATTGAGATTAACCGCATTTAATATAAGTTCAAGACACATAAGAGCCCTAACCATATTTCGACTTGTAATCAATCCATATAGACCGACAGAAAATAAATAGGCACTCAAAACAAGTACATGTTCGAGCATCATTAACCAACTCCTTATCAATCTCGATTCATTTCAATATGAACAACAATTTAACCAATTGGATTGACTAGAATATAACGAGTAATGGAATAAAGGAATATATTATATTGGGAATAGATCAAACTACTACTAAGAAACAATTTGTATTTTATATACAAAAATAGAAAAAAGGAAATGCATGTGATAGCTCATAACAAGGTTTTTCCCAGTTCTAAAGAGTTATTATTGACGAGCTACAGCAATTGCGCCGATTAACGCAACTAAAAGAATTATTGAAATGAATTCAAACGGAAGAAAAAAATATGTTGATAAATGAATCCCAATTTGTTGACTATTACTTATCAAATCTTGTTCTATAATCTGGTTTGCTTTTGTAGTCCAAATAATTCCGTACCATGACGTATCTGGAATAGTAGTAATTAGTGAAACAAAAAGACTTACCCAATTTGGTATCTGTGTAAGAATTTCCATTGTGGGGTTTACATATACTTATCGTTTTTGTTATAATGGAAATTGAAAGGATTAAGAATCAATTAAGTATGTTTTGTAGTTTCTTATGTCATTAGGCAACCCCAATTTTAGATTCAAATCCAAGAATCATTCAGGAATTCTCAGTCAACGAATAGTTAATGGTTCCCATTTGTCATAAATTTTGTGTCATAAATTTTGGCTTTTTTGAATGAAAATATACATTTGATTTTTCAATAGAAAAGTGAGGGGAAGTTTTTCGACATTTTATGTTTTGAGATACTATACAATCAATCGAATGGGTGGTCAAACAAAAGGGGAAAAGGGTTTCTTTTAGAATTTTTATAAATTTAGAAAAAAAGGATGAAATTAAAAAAGGGATGCAAGTACAATAAACTAAAGTTTAGTAATCCAACCCATAAAATTTTATCTTATTGTGTATCGTTTTGGCGGCATGGCCGAGTGGTAAGGCGGGGGACTGCAAATCCTTTTCCCCAGTTCAAATCCGGGTGCCGCCTCATCAACAAACGAATCAAAATTTATTATCTGCTGATATAAATCACCCAAATTTTACCCAACAGATAAGGCGATTGTTGATACTTGGTTGATTCTAAACATCTGTTCTGGGGATTTTGTAAAAGATTGGAAATCTTTCAATCTAAAATTCAAATAAAGATTATATTATAATGGTCGAAGCAAGACTTCCCGATTCCCTTCTACTGCTAATGTCTACTGATTGGGTCTTGAATTTCATTGGCATAGCCGCCGCCGGCTAACTAGTTGTGGAAAGTCCTTTATGTAATCTACATATATAGACTCGCGAGAATCTCTGAGTGTTCAGGCATTCAATCACTATTAGATTGAGATTGGATGGATAATTTACTTTTTTATAGAAAAAGTGAAAAAAAAATTATTATTTTTTTTGAAACCCCTCGTCAAGAGTATAATATACTATCTCCCAACTGCTTCAGAGAGACAATCGGGAAAGGAAAGGGTACAGATTAGATCAAATAGGAAATAAAAGTATGTAATAGATAGCAATTGATCTATTTGTACTTTGAAGGGCAACAAAGAATGGGCCCTGTTTTTTTATTACTATATGTTCCATTAGTAACATTCATTTGTAGCGTCATTGTGTATTTTAGTTGTGTTTAGTCTTTCCCGGTTAGAAATCATATAGGAATTTTTTAGAAATGGATTTATTTGATTGGTTCATCAATAGTGTTCGGCCAGAATCCCTTTTTGACTCTGGACCATGGATTCTACTATTATTAGTGAGTAATACAATAATGGAATATTTCTAGCATAAAGATAAGGGACATAATTGACATGGATATAGTAAGTCTCGCTTGGGCTGCTTTAATGGTAGTCTTTACATTTTCCCTTTCACTCGTAGTATGGGGAAGAAGTGGACTTTAGAAGGACTACTAATTTAGTTTAGGAATGAAATGGTATCAATTGTTTTATAGATCGTTCTGCAACGCATTTTTTATTTTTTATTTGAATTGAAATAATTTTCAAATCAAAATTTATTCATTTCGAAATTCCATTGGATTCTAGTGGAGAAATGTATTATATAACAGCAAAACAATTATTTCAGAAAGAAAGAGAATTGGGTCCTATGTTAATTCCATATATGGATTAATCACTACATATATTGAAGATAGAAGCTAATATAGTATACCAACTTTATTAGAAAGTAAAGTACAATTTTATACACTACTATAACACTAATAGAGAGTATCGTAAGAAATTTCTTACCATACTCTCGGATCTCATAGAATACCGCTCATTATAGCCCGTTGATTTCATTTAAAACACAAAAAAATAATTCTTTTGATTTGATTTCTTCAACTATTGATAAGAACTCAGAAGTCAAGTTTCATTTCAAGTAATTAATTATTTTGACTGACTGTTTTTACGTAAATGATAAGTAGAAAAGCTGTAGGAACTAAAATGAACAGTGCAGTAGCAATAAATGCAAGAATATTTACTTCCATAATCTCAATCTCATCGTTTTTTTTTATTTCACAATAACTCGGGATTTAATCCCATAGAGATGATAAATCTTTCACCTGTCAATTCAATGAATGCATTACCTATCGATGATCTTGAATCGGATCAATATCATGAATAACAATATCTGAGCTATTAAATTAATTCGTCGTCGAGAATTAAATAGTGTAACATACGAAGATCTTTTATCCATACCGAATCCAAGATTGGATTCCCGGACCAATCAAAAATTCCTTTATTTATCCTTCTTTTCTGTTCTTTCTTTTCTATAACCTACCCTAGGTCTTCCGTATAGAACCATCAAATGAAGTATCCTCGTCCGTTTCCATTAACTACAAAACGCCAACAAAAAATACAAGCGAAGTGGAAAAAGAGAGGAATTAGGTTGTAAATTTGAATGATCCAATTTTATTTGGAAGACAAAGAAGTATGAGAAAGAGGAGTCGCGGGAGAAAAGATGGAATATTCTATCAACTTCACTGTTTTAGTTATTTTCATTTTATTTTAGTTTAGTGTTTGTTCTTTCTTCGACAGAATCCTGAAAAAAAAAGAGGGGAAACCCCTTCGGAATTAAATTATGATCTCTGTCCCTTCTTTCATTTCACATAAACATTTCACATAAAATGGAGAGGTGAATTGATGTACTTATTGGATCCGTCGGGACTGACGGGGCTCGAACCCGCAACGTCCGCCTTGACAGGGCGGTGCTCTTGCCTATTGAACTACAATCCCAGGGAAATAAGAAGAGATCTAACAGAAAATTTGGCTTCTTTTTTATTCTCTCTTATCAGGTATTTCTTAAGAACAAGAGGGTTCTACTATTTGATAGTATATTGGCGAATTTTTGGGCCGAGCTGGATTTGAACCAGCGTAGACATATTGTCAACGAATTTACAGTCCGTCCCCATTAACCACTCGGGCATCGACCCAACGCCTAATTAGACGTTCCATAATCAACTTCCTTTCGTCTACCAGGCGGACTTGACAAATACATTTCACTTTTGATAAAATCCTACTCCTATGGTCTTGGTATAGCCCTAGAGGGACTTGAACCCTCGTTTTCTCCGTGAAAGAGAGAGGTCGTAATCACTGGACCATAGGGGCACCAATGGACCATAGGGGCCTATGGCCACCTTTAGGAAATCAAAAAGCACTACACAATACAAATACAATAGGGAATAAGGCCTAAGGCCACCTTAACTTAATATAAATCAGCCGAGGGACACCTTTAGAAGATGAATAGGATATGAATCACACCGAAAAACTCGTTAACTTTTCTAGGGGTTAATGGTAATCAAACTTTACCATTAAACTATACAATCTTTCAACTTTATTTCATTGGTTTTTCTCGTCTTTATCTCTCTCATTCAGAAAGAGTTTTGCATTGGATCCAAGATACGGTACCTCTGAATCAGCAGAGCAGGAGATGCAAAAAAAAAATGATTTACCAAAGTCTGATTTGGGAATTTTATTGAGCCCTAAATCATATCAAAGTCATATCAAATTATATATATATATATATATATATATATATATATATATATATATATATATATAAATAATACTGTCAACTGTCAATTGACGACAGGAGGGCAATAAAAAATAAAAGAAGAGAAAAGACATTAGGTATATCCGCTGGGTTCATCAATACAACATTCCTTTAGTTTTATGGTATTAAATATTCAAGTAGATTAGAATATCAATATCGTTTTACACTATAATATAAGAAACTGACTCAGTTTTTATATTATAAAAAAAATCCCAAAGCATAGTAAGACTAAGCAGGAGAATTCTGTTTCTAGGACTGTTTTCTCAATTCCGTTCCATTTGCATCTCTTGAAAATGACAATTTAAATTAAATTGAAATTAAGTATAAATTTGAATTCCACCTATCTCATAGATTCCAGTCAAAGATTCATGGAATTGAAATTCCATCATTGCTATAGGATTTGATGGATAATGAGCCAGCCAAAATGGTATTTCTTTTTTTTTTTGTTTTTGGAGAATTCGAGATGGATGAATATAAATAACTGACAATTTCAAAATAATCTGGGATAGACGCAATGTCCACAATACCTGGATTTAATCAGATACAATTTGAAGGATTTTGTAGGTTCATTGATCAGGGTTTGACAGAAGAACTTTCTAAGTTTCCAAAAATTGAAGATACAAATCAAGAAATTGACTTTGAATTATTTTTGGAAAGATGTCAATTGGTAGAACCCTCGATAAAAGAAAGAGATGCTGTGTATGAATCACTCACATATTCTTCTGAATTATATGTATCTGCGAGACTAATTTAGAAAAACGATAGGCGTAGGTATATCCAAGAACAAACAATTTTGATAGGAAAGATCCCTCTAATGACTTCTCTGGGAGCTTTTATAGTAAATGGAATATATAGAAGTGTGATCAATCAAATATTGCAAAGTCCCGGTATTTATTACCAGTCAGAATTGAACGATAATGGAATTTTCGTCTATACCGGCACCATAATATCATATTGGGGAGGAAGATTAGAATTAGAGATTGATAGAAAAACAAGGATATGGGTTCGCGTGAGTAGGCAACAAAAACTATCTATTCTAGTTCTATTATCAGCTATGGGGTTGAATATAAGAGAAATTCTAGAGAATGTTTGCTATCCTGAACTATTTTTGTCTTTTCTGAATGATAAAAAACAAAGAGGGTCAAAAGAAAATGCTATTTTGGAGTTTTATCAACAATTTGCTTGTGTAGAGGGAGATCCGGTATTTTCTGAATCCTTATCTAAGGATTTACAAAAAAAATTCTTTCAACAAAGATGTGAATTGGGAGGGATTGGTCGACGAAATATGAATCGGAGACTGAACCTTGATATACCCCAGAACAATACATTTTTGTTACCGCGAGATATATTGGCAGCCGCGGATCATTTGATTCAAATCAAATTTGGAATGGGTACACTTGACGATATGAATCATTTGCAAAATAAACGTATTCGTTCTGTAGCAGATCTTTTACAAGAGCAATTTGGATTGGCCTTGGTTCGTTTAGAAAATATGGCTCGAGGAAACATATATGCAACACTTAAGCATAACTGGACACCAACTCCTCAGAACTTGGTAAATTCAACCCCATTAACAGATACTTATAAAGTTTTTTTCCGTTTACACCCATTATCTCAAGTTTTGGATCGAACTAATCCATTGACACAAATAGTTCATGGGAGAAAATTGAGTTATTTGGGCCCGGGGGGGTTGACTGCGCGAACTGCTACTTTTCCAATACGAGATATTCATCCTAGTCACTATGGGCGTATTTGCCCAATTGACACATCTGAAGGAATAAATGTTGGACTTATTGGATCCTTAGCAATTCATGCCAGGATTAGTCGTTGGGGGTCTCTAGAAAGTCTGTTTTATAAAATTTCTGAGAGATCAAAAGGGGCGCGGATGCTTTATTTATCACC
>NC_136420.1:244810740-244825740 GCF_052625555.1 Lactuca saligna | reverse complement strand
GAAAGAAATTATGTTTAAGTAAGCAAATAGAAAAGATGTCATGGTTACAAGAGCCTATCTATCGCATATAGACTTTAAGGGCATCGTGGCCTAACCGTCGAGGTGAAGTCGGGACCTAAAAGATCAAATGGAACAGTACAATAGCAAGTAAATTCCTTCTGAATTCTAAGGTACTCTCTTTCATTAAGAATTACGGGATTCATCATTCGAGGGGAAGTAGACTACTCAAGAATTTCACATTTCATTTATGTCATAATTGAATAAAGAATTCATAAAATATAAATAAAAATAATTAAGGAATACGGAATCCATGAAGTTTTGCTTGGTCTTCACTGGAAACTTGAGTAAGGAGTAGATCTTTTTGGAGTTTTCTAGAATTTGAAAGCAAGAACTCCTTTCTTTTTCTTTTTTTGGTATACCTACTTGAGCCGGATGAAAGGAAACTTTCACGTCCGATTTTGAGGGGGGGGGGGGAGATCCTATCCCAATTTTTATTTTGCTAGGCCCATAGATAAAAAAACCTACTTTTTTACGATTACGGGGTTTATTAGAATATGAAATTCAACCCTGGAAATACAGGATCCCCATTTTTTTTACTACCCGGAGCTTCGATACATTTCGAAATCGAGAGATGTCTACCGGGGGAGGTTTTATTAGACAACAATTAGCCAATCTAGATTTACGAATTATTATAGACTATTCATTGGTAGAATGGAAAGAATTGGAGGAAGAGGAACCCACAGGGAACGAATGGGAAGATCGAAAAGTTGGAAGAAGAAAAGATTTTTTGCTTAGACGCATGGAATTGGCTAAGCATTTTATTCGAACAAATATAGAACCAAAATGGATGGTTTTGCGTTTATTACCAGTTCTTCCTCCTGAGTTGAGACCAATCTATCATATAGATGAGGATAAACTAGTGACCTCGGATATTAATGAAATCTATAGAAGAATTATCTATCGGAATAATACTCTTAAAGATCTATTAACAACAAGTATAGCTACGCCAGAAGAATTAATAATATCTCAGGAAAAATTGCTACAAGAAGCCGTGGATGCACTTCTTGATAATGGAATATGCGGACAACCAATGAGGGATGATCATAATAGAGTTTACAAGTCGCTTTCAGATGTAATTAAAGGCAAAGAAGGAAGAGTTCGCGAGACTCTGCTTGGTAAACGGGTCGATTATTCAGGGCGGTCCGTGATTGTCGTGGGCCCTTCACTTTCATTACATCGATGTGGATTGCCTCGCGAAATAGCAATAGAACTTTTCCAGGCATTTGTAATTCGTGACCTAATTAGAAAACATCTTGCTTCGAACATAGGAGTTGCTAAGAGTCAAATTCAGAAAAAAAAAAACCGATTGTATGGGAAATACTTCAGGAAATTCTGGATGACCATCCTGTATTGCTGAATAGAGCGCCTACTCTACATAGATTAGGCATACAGGCATTCCTCCCCGTTTTAGTGGAAGGGCGCGCTATTTGTTTACATCTATTAGTTTGTAAGGGCTTCAATGCAGACTTTGACGGGGATCAAATGGCTGTTCATGTGCCTTTATCTTTGGAGGCTCAAGCAGAGGCGCGTTTACTTATGTTTTCTCATATGAATCTTTTGTTGGATTAGTGTCTAAGTCCATAACTATTTTGGTATGTACTTGACCCGATTATGAGCATGGTCCTTTTGGGTTGCCTTCACCATAGCAATATGTAGGATGAATTAAGGAGAGAAAGGTTTAAATATGATTTATTAATATATTATGAGAATAATATATTAAAGGAGAAATCATATTGTTTAATTAATATTAGTCAAGAATTAATTGATAATTAATTTTGTGGCTAAAAGAGATTAATAAAATATAGGGGACTGGACTACAATTATTGGATAATTGAGTTATTGGGCTAAGGAATGCTAAAGGAATAAGGGGTGAACGAAATTATGATGGAAACCCATCATATTTTCGTCCATAGCCTTGTCCAGAAGGTTCCATGGGCTGCTTAGAGTTTAAGCTGTCCATTAGGGTTTTGACTGAAACCCTAGCAGCCCACATAAGTATATAAAGGACCCCTTAGGCCCCAAAAACGTGGACAACTGATTCTCTAGGGTTTCTAGTCGTTTTTTGGGCAGCCTCTCTTCTTCTCCTCTTCATCCAAGTTGCATATGGTGTTTGTGACTCCATTAGAGGTGCAACACTTGAGGCACAAAGCTTTTGAAGCCAATCCAAGCAAGGAATTGATTGTTATTGCTATATAACAATCAAAGGTAATTATATAAACCCTAATTCAGTTTATAATATGTTAGATCTAAGTAAATTAGTCTTGGATTCAAAGCATGTACAATAGAGAAACCTAGATCCAAGCATTAGGGTTTGTATGAGCACATAGGATTGTTCTTATGCCTAAAACCCATCAGTGGTATCAGAGCCTTGATTGGTTTCTGTTGTATGTGATGCTATGTTGAATTATTTACTGAAAAACGAGTTTTTTGCCTCTACCCGACTCAACTCGGCGAGTCAGTATCTGGACTCGGCGAGTTGGCCCTGACTCGGCGAGTCAGTGCGTCAAGTAGAGGGTATTTCGGGATTTAGCTGCTGTTTTGACTTGAATTTGATGCATAAATTGTTTTATGAAGTTAAAATCCGAATTTTATCTTAATTATATGCTTATCCTTGCCAAAACAATAGATAATTTCAAATCTTTTAAATATTGGTTGTTTATGTGATAAATATGGATTATTTAAAGTTATTTGGTAATTATCTAATGACTAAAATAAGATTAGGTCAAATATAGATAATGAATAATTTAATTGTTTAACTTATATTATTTGTTATTTGATCCCTTGTAATGTGAAAAAGTTTCAATTACACCCTTTAGGTTTTATAGTTTAAATTTGAACTTAAAAGTTTTGTTTATGAAATTTAAATAAGTTAAACCCTAATGTTTTGAAATGTTTCAAAACTTTCCCTCAAGTTTTGGAATTTAAAAGTTGATTAAAAGTTTAATTTTGAAATGTTAAATTCTAAAACCCTAGTAATTTGAAAAAGTTCAAATCACACCCTTATGGTTTTATTAATTAATTGAAGTGTATAATTAAAAGTGATTTAATAAACCCATAAAGTTTTGGTTTACATTTAATTAAGTTAAAAGTATAATTTACTAAGTTAAACCACCTAGTATTTTAAATGTGTAAAATACACCCTATACTATATATAACATTAAAAGTCTAATATTATATATATGTATGAGTAAACAGTCAGTCTTACCGTTAGTAGGCCTCATTCACGAAGCTGGTCTATAAGGGGTGTTTAAGGAAATTGCCTATAAAATGGCGATTGAATGGGTATCCACTCTTACCCACCGCACTCTTGACTAGTGGAGGATCGTTAGCCGAACGGGTAGGATAGGACATAAACCTTCCATTATAAGTATAATGAAGTACAAAGTAACTAAATGCTTATACAAATTCCCAAATCATAGTTACTTTAGGAAAAATGTGAAATTGTATGCTAACCCATGGAATTACACTTCATACCCTTGTCAAACGTTAGTGGAGCGTGTGTGGTTAACCGGCACACTAATTTGGGGATGACATTGGTGGCGAAGGGTGCTTATCATAGATCAATGGAGCGCGTGTGGCTAACCGGCACATTGATTAGGTGATAGTAGCATTGGGCGCACCACATGATTCGTATGGTTATTCACACCTTGTTTGTGATCCTCGGCATCCCAGTCACAAATAGTAGGGCATAATCGAGATTAAACATGTCATTGAAAAGTTCAATGAATCTCAAAAGATCTAGGAGTTTCAATTCATTTAAAACTTAAACTTCTTTTTCGTTTTTCATGGTGGAAATTGGTAAATCGTCATTTACCTACCTTCAGATATTCTGCAACTAGATTACGGCATCCCTCTTCTAGGTTGTAGAGTATTGTGTTGGATCCTAGCTTGATGTTTCATTTGGGTGTTACATCAAGAATTCTAATCAACATAACTTGAATTTTCTCCCGTTTTGTAGATGTCTGAATCTTACAATGGTCTTCCCAAATCCTTTGGAACAAGCTTTCCAAATGAAGATAATGTTCCGAGATACGATCAAGGAAATGAGAGTCACGCTTCACTTCCTCCACCTCCTCCAATTATTCTCCCTATCCCACAAGTTCAAAGGATTGAAAAGTTCAAGCTCACTCAAGCCCTTTTGGCAAGTAAAAACGAAGATGGGAAACCTGTGTGTGCGCACGTCTTAGAGATGAAGTCACACATTGATAGGTTAAACATGTTGGGTGTCGAAATTTCAGGTGAGTTGGCTGCTGACTGGGTTCTTCAGTCACTTCCTGAATCATATAGTGAGTTCGTTAGAGAGTACTATATGATGGACCACGACGTGACCCTAATTGGTCACACCTATTTTCTTATAGCTGCTGAATCAGCAATGATTTGGCATGTTGGTCAAGCAAATTTGTCTAGTGAATCAAACTCCCAAACTTCAATGGAAACTGGCAACATTGGAAGTCCAGAAAGAACTAAGTTTTTGATTGTCCGATGTGCTGTGCCAAAGGAGTCCATTTGCTTTTATTGCCAAGAGAAGGGGCATTGGAGACGAAGCTGTCCTAACTACCTGAAAGATCTAAGAGATGGGAGAGTCAGGACGTATGGCTCTACTTCAGGTAAAATCCATTATCTAACTCTTTTGAGTTCCTATTCTAGATTCTTAATACATGATGTGATAAGATTACATTTTGATGTTTTGTAGGATCGAAGAAAAGAGAGGAAGCTTGAGAAAAGAAGTGAGCTGAATCTAATCATGAAGAAATGGATTTCGATCGCATTACTTGAAGAATGGATTCTTGAGTTACTACTTGGAGTTAGAATAGATTGTTAAGAAATATGTAATAACATAGTTTTTCAATTGAATTACATTGTAAGGACAAATTTTTTCCGCAATAAAATGAATTTTGATTTTATCCTATTTATTTATCCTTGCGATGGCATGTATGAAAAATTGATGTTTGAGTGTTTCTATTATTAGCAATAATGGATTTGATTCTTAATTGTATTATTTGTGGAAGTGTCAAGAGTTTACCAAGTAAGGAGAGTTTCTCATCGCCCAAGTTTCAATTGGATAGAAACTTGGAATCATGCAATGTGTATTGTATGATGAATGAAAAACCTTCACATTTGGGAAACTTAGACTAATTCTTTGGCAAAGTGTCAATTGAAGGACAAGGAGATCAAGTACACAAGGTTGTGTGTTGATCAAGTCCACCACAAGAGTGACAAAGATATTCGTCATGATTTACTAAAGCTTAGTAAATATGATTATACTTATAAGATTAAGTATAATTCTGAGTTGATTGAAAAAGTTTCAATGAATAGTAGAACGAATAAAGAAGAATCAAGTAGGCAGAAAGATAAAAGTTTCTCTATTCTAAGAAGAAGGGAGAGTACCTTTTATTGTGTTTTATGATAAGTCTTAAAGATTAAGAACCGTGTGTCAATAGATCCTCTAAGTGAGTCTTAGTGCACTTGCATGTCTAAGAAGAGGTATCAAGTATTGTAGAAATGGTTGAATCAATAAGTCAATCATACTTCGTTCCAATATCAAGTCTTAGAGTCAAGATTGTGACATTGAGTGAAAAGTCTTCAGTAGGTTTATAACACTCATCAAATGTGGAATTTGGAAAAGTTTTCTTATTCTTGCACATTTGAAATTGGGAAGTTGTGTTGTCTTGGATAAGACAAAGACCAACTAGGACCAATTGTGTGAAGTGTTTTGTCTTGATAAGAACTACACTAACTCTTGAATATTTGGTTTATCAAGAAATGTTTCTTGACAAGAGAATCTTATATGTCAAAGAGTCAGTGGGAGTCTTAATGGTCTTGAAAGGTTTCAAGAACAAATCAAGAATAAACCTTATCGATCATCACTAGCACACGACTTGAGGTTTGCAACCTATCGTGTTGACATTATTTTGTTTCTGTTCCATTCCAATTGAGTTAATTGTGTATATGAGTTCTATGAGTTCTCATTTGAATACATACTAAAGCCTTAGTCGATGGGAAGTACATTGATATGTAAGGACAAGTTACTAAACTACTTGGAAGACATGGTGGGCACTCGTGTTACCATAGGGCAAGAAATCAAGATTAAGAAAGTTCAGTCCATATGAGTTTGGATTTGTCGCACACCTTGGTTTTGGCAAATTCACATGGATAGGAACTCATACACCATAAAATCTAAGTGTCATAAGATTCCCTTCTTCATGAAAATGACTGTGAGGAAATGCTTTCACTAAGAGAGATTTTAAGAAGATAGCGATTGTGAAAATTGTATTCTTAAATTCGATTATGGTTACGGCATCCCTTTCCATAGTTCGAATTGTGAGATTTGGCAATTAGTTTGAACATTTGGAACTTAGTAACATAAGTTCTAAATTGTTTATGCACACATATGAGCTATCTAAGGCAAAGGTGTATAAGTTTAAGAAGCTTAGATAAAGGCTTATCGAAGCATCTGGTATAAAAAAATATGAATTTCAGAAATTCAATAGGCATTGTTTTTCTGGAAGTTCATTTGTTTTCTGAATACATGTCAAAGCTAGTGGGAGCATAAGTGTTATGCTTGTATGATAATAATCATCATGATAGTGGGAGCATAAGTGTTATGATTCTATGCTTATTATGACGAGTATTGCAAGTTAGCAATATTAATTATAGAAAAACAAAGATTCCATTTGTAAAGTTGCATGGGTTGAAAAGTTGTTTTGCTATAATTAAGGGAGAGAATATTATACTCCGTTTCAAAATCTAAAGCTTAGATTAAGAAATTTTAATATTTTCAGTCAAAGGATACATTGTGTGTTCTTAAAATTCGATTATGATTACGGCATCCCTCTTCATAGTTCGAATTGTGAGAACATGACACATAAAATATTATGGCAAAAGATTGGTAAAGTATCATATCTTTATGTAAGACATTATGCATCGTGTCCCATACGCTTCGGGTATAGGATCGATTGTAAATGCTATAGTATTTTACCATTCTAAAATTTTCCAAATGTCTAGCGCATTATGAGGATAAATAGAAGGGTTTTATTTACTCTCACAAGTTTGGGGCTATATAGGATTAAGTATTATTGTTATGTTTCAGTTTGCATGTTTTGACTTCCAAAATAACTAGGTTATTCAAACATCCACAGTCGGTCATACGTTGGGAGTAGGTATGAAGGAAGACTGTTATGAATCTGTCTGTAGATTGAGAAGTGTTTAGACATGGCACAAGTTTGCTGCAGAGTTCATGAGTGCTTTGATAAGATTAGAGTATTGGATTAAACCCACGCTCACTTGGATCACTTCATGGTTTTATCACGAGTGATTAGTGAGATGATAATATTGTATATTCTTGAAACCGAGACATGTGAGTTGTTATTTGATGGTCGGTTGCACATTGATAATAAGTAAACGCACCAGTAACTTGGTGTTATAAAACTTATTGTTGTGTGTGATTCGATCAGTAAATGCAAGCGAGCATTTGAGTCAAAGTTTATCCATTCGTTTTACCTAAAGTGGGATAAAATCGATATATGTGGGCCTCTCGATGATTTAGTGATGACACCTAAGCGCTTGGCCAAGCCGGGACTAAGTTGATGTGTTCAATTGTAGTCTGTTATCAGTCATCATAAATCGGAAGTCGGGAAACAGTATAGAGAGAATGATTGAAATTCATGTCTTTTGTCTATATGATATCTTGAGAATGGAGGAATATATAATCCCTTATCTAGAGGACACGTTATCTGATAAGATCAGAGTTCACAGCGACTTTTGAAAGCTACGATTGCTGATCAGGTTCTGAAGTCATACGGAAAATAGTTATTAGACTTATCCAAGTGGGAGACTGTTGGATTAGTGTCTAAGTCCATAACTATTTTGGTATGTACTTGACCCGATTATGAGCATGGTCCTTTTGGGTTGCCTTCACCATAGCAATATGTAGGATGAATTAAGGAGAGAAAGGTTTAAATATGATTTATTAATATATTATGAGAATAATATATTAAAGGAGAAATCATATTGTTTAATTAATATTAGTCAAGAATTAATTGATAATTAATTTTGTGGCTAAAAGAGATTAATAAAATATAGGGGACTGGACTGCAATTATTGGATAATTGAGTTATTGGGCTAAGGAATGCTAAAGGAATAAGGGGTAAACGAAATTATGATGGAAGCCCATCATATTTTCGTCCATAGCCTTGTCCAGAAGGTTCCATGGGCTGCTTAGAGTTTAAGCTGTCCATTAGGGTTTTGACTGAAACCCTAGCAGCCCACATAAGTATATAAAGGACCCCTTAGGCCCCAAAAACGTGGACAACTGATTCTCTAGGGTTTCTAGTCGTTTTTTGGGCAGCCTCTCTTCTTTTCCTCTTCATCCAAGTTGCATATGGTGTTTGTGACTCCATTAGAGGTGCAACACTTGAGGCACTAAGCTTTTGAAGCCAATCCAAGCAAGGAATTGATTGTTATTGCTATATAACAATCAAAGGTAATTATATAAACCCTAATTCAGTTTATAATATGTTAGATCTAAGTATATTAGTCTTGGATTCAAAGCATGTACAATAGAGAAACCTAGATCCAAGCATTAGGGTTTGTATGAGCACATAGGATTGTTCTTATGCCTAAAACCCATCATCTTTTGTCTCCAACTATTGGGGATCCGATTTCGGCACCAACTCAAGATATGCTTAGTGGACTCTATGTCTTAACGAGTGGAAATCGTCGGGGTATTTGTGTATATAGGTATAATCCATGTAATCGTAGAAACTATCAAAATGAAGATAATAACTATAAGTATACAAAAAAAAAAAGAACCCTTTTTTTTGTAATCCCTATGATGCAATTGGAGCTTATCGGCAAAAAGGAATCAATTTAGGAAGTCCTTTGTGGCTGCGGTGGCGACTAGATCAACGCGTTATTACTGCAAGAGAAGTTCCCATTGAAATTCACTATGAATCTGTGGGGACCTATTATGAGATTTATGGACACTATCTAATAGTACGAAGTATAAAAAAAGAAATTCTTTATATATATTCGAACCACTCTTGGTCCTATTTCCCTTTATCGAGAAATATAAGAAGCCATACAGGGGTTTTGGCAGGGCTGTTGTAATTCTATGCTACCAACGGGAATTCGAGTCTCTCCGGGTTAACTAGGACCATAAGTGCAGAATTTATACGTGAATCAAGATCTAGAAAAGGAAGTTTTCCAATCACTGACTCAAGCCCATTGTAAAATTCTACTCAGCACAATATGGAGGTACTGATGGCAGAACGGCCCACTCAGGTCTTTCACAATAAAGTGATAGACGGAACTGCCATGAAACGACTTATTAGTCGATTTATTGATCACTATGGAATAGGATATACATCACACATCTTAGATCAAGTAAAGACTCCGGGTTTCCGACAAGCTACCGCCGCATCCATTTCATTAGGAATTGATGATCTTTTAACAATACCTTCTAAAAGATGGCTAGTTCAAGACGCTGAACAACAAAGTTTTATTTTGGAAGAACACCATCATTATGGGAATGTACACGCGGTAGAAAAATTACGTCAATCGATCGAAATATGGTATGCCACAAGTGAATATTTGCGACAAGAAATGAATCCTAATTTTCGGATGACCGATCCTTTTAATCCAGTCCATATAATGTCTTTTTCGGGAGCCAGAGGAAATGCATCTTAGGTACATCAATTAGTAGGTATGAGAGGATTAATGTCGGATCCTCTAGGGCAAATGATTGATTTACCCATTCAAAGCAATTTACGCGAAGGACTGTCTTTAACAGAATACATTATTTCTTGTTACGGAGCCCGTAAAGGGGTTGTGGATACCGCTATCTGAACATCAGATGCAGGATATCTCATGTGCAGACTTGTTGAAGTAGTTCAACACATTGTTGTACGTCGAACAGATTGTGGCACTGTTCGAGGTATTTCTGTAAGTCCTCGAAATGGAATGATGACGGACAGGATTTTTATCCAAACATTAATTGGCCGTGTATTAGCAGATGATATATATATATATAGGTTCGCGATGTATTGCTACTAGAAATCAAGATATTGGGGTTGGACTTGTCAGTAGATTCATAACTTTTAGAGAACACCCAATCTCTATTCGAACCCCCTTTACTTGTAGGAGTACATCTTGGATTTGTCAATTATGTTATGGTCGGAGTCCAGCTCATGACGACCTGGTCGAATTGGGAGAAGCCGTAGGTATTATTGCAGGTCAATCTATTGGAGAACCGGGCACTCAATTAACATTGAGAACTTTTCATACCGGCGGAGTATTTACAGGGGGTACTGCAGAACATGTGCGAGCCCCTTCTAATGGAAAAATAAAATTCAACGAGGATTTGGTTCATCCGACACGTACACGTCATGGACATCCTGCTTTTCTATGTTCTAGAGACTTGTATGTAACTATTGAGAGTGAAGATATTATACACAATGTGTGTATTCCGCCCAAAAGTTTTCTTTTAGTTCAAAACGATCAATATGTAGAATCAGAACAAGTGATTGCTGAGATTCGCGCGAGAACCTCCACTTTGAATTTGAAAGAGAAGGTTCGAAAACATATTTATTCTGACTCAGAAGGCGAAATGCACTGGAATACTGATGTGTACCATGCACCTGAATTTACATATGGTAATATGCATCTCTTACCAAAAACAAGTCATTTATGGATATTATTAGGGGAGCCCTGGAGATACAGTCTAGGCCCTTGTTCGATCCACAAGGATCAAGATCAAATGAACGCTTATTCTCTTTCTGTCAAGCCAAGATATATTGCTAACCCCTCAGTAACTAATAATCAAGTGAGACACAAATTTTTTAGTTCGTATTTTTCTGGTAACAATCAAAAAGGAGATAGGATTCCTGATTATTCAGAACTGAATCGAATGACATGTACGGATCATTGTAATCTCATATATCCGGCCATTCTCGACGGTAATTCTGATTTATTGGCAAAGAGGCGAAGAAATAGATTCATCATCCCACTCGAATCGATTCAAGAAGGCGAGAACCAACTAATACCTTCTTCAGGTATCTCAATGGAAATACCCAGAAATGGTATTCTCCGTAGAAATAGTATTCTTGCTTATTTCGATGATCCTCGATATATAAGAAAGAGCTCGGGACTTACTAAATATGAGACTCAAGAACTAAATTCAATCATCAACGAAGAGAATTTGATTGAGTATCGAGGAGTCAAGGAATTTTGGCCAAAATACCAAAAGGAAGTAAATCCATTTTTTTTTATTCCCGTGGAAGTCCACATTTTGTCCGAATCTTCTTCCATAATGGTACGGCACAATAGTATTATTGGGGCAGATACACAAATCACTTTCAATAGAAGAAGTCGGGTAGGCGGATTGGTCCGAGTGAAGAAAAAAGCAGAAAAAATGAAACTGATAATCTTTTCTGGAGATATCCATTTTCCTGGAAAGACAAATAAGGCATTCCGATTGATACCGCCAGGAGGGGGAAAACCAAATTCCAAAGAATACAAAAAATTGAAAAATTGGCTCTATATCCAACGAATGAAACTTTCCAGGTATGAAAAAAAGTATTTTGTTTTGGTTCAACCTGTAGTCCCATATAAAAAAACGGATGGTATAAATTTAGGAAGACTTTTCCCGCCGGATCTCTTGCAGGAAAGTGATAATCTACAACTTCGAGTTGTCAATTATATCCTTTATTACGACCCAATTCTTGAAATTTGGGACACAAGTATTCAGTTAGTTCGGACTTCTTTAGTGTTGAATTGGGACCAAGACAAAAAAATCGAAAAGGCCTGTGCTTCCTTTGTTGAAATAAGAACAAATGGTTTGCTTAGATATTTTTTAAGAATCGACTTAGCTAAGTCACCTATTTCTTATACCGGAAAAAGGAACGATCTGTCGGGTTCAGGATTGATCTCTGAGAATGGATCAGATCGCGCTAATGTCAATCCATTTTCTTCCATTTATTCCTATTCCAAGTCAAGGATTAAAGAATCCCTTAATCCAAATCAAGGACCTATCCATACGTTGTTGAATCGAAATAAGGAATCTCAATCTTTGATAATTTTGTCATCATCCAATTGTTTTCGAATAGGCCCATTCAACGATGTAAAATCTCCCAATGCGATAAAAGAATCAATCAAAAAGAACCCCCTAATTCCAATTAGGAATTCGTTGGGCCCATTAGGAATAGGTTTTCCAATTTATAATTTTGATTTCTTTTCCCATTTAATAACCCATACTCAGATCTTGGTAACTAACTATTTGCAACTTGACAATTTCAAACAGATTTTTCAAATACTTAAATATTATTTACTGGATGAAAATGGTCAAATTTATAATCCCTATTCATGCAGTAACATCATTTTGAATCCATTTCATTTGAATTGGTATTTTCTCCATTACAATTATTGTGAAGAGACATCTCCAATCGTTAGTCTTGGGCAGTTTCTTTGTGAAAATGTATGTATAGCAAAAAAAGGAACGCATTTAAAATCGGGTCAAGTTCTAATTGTTCAAGTTGACTCTGTGGTAATACGATCAGCTAAGCCTTATTTGGCTACTCCAGGAGCAACTGTTCATGGACATTATGGGGAAATCCTTTACAAAGGCGATACATTAGTTACATTTATATATGAAAAATCAAGATCTGGTGATATAACGCAAGGTCTTCCAAAAGTGGAACAGGTGTTAGAAGTGCGTTCGATTGATTCAATATCGATGAATCTCGAAAAGAGGATTGAGGGTTGGAACAAATCTATAACAAGAATTCTTGGAATTCCTTGGGCATTCTTGATTGGTGCTGAACTAACTATAGTGCAAAGTCGTATCTCTTTGGTTAATAAGGTCCAAAAGGTTTATCGCTCCCAGGGGGTGCAGATACATAATAGGCATATAGAAATTATTGTACGTCAAATAACATCAAAAGTTTTGGTTTCAGAAGATGAAATGTCTAATGTTTTTTCGCCCGGAGAACTAATTGGATTGTTGCGAGCGGAACGAATGGGACGCGCTTTGGAAGAAGCGATCTGTTACCAAGCCGTCTTATGAGGAATAACAAGAGCATCTATGAATACTCAAAGTTTCATATCCGAAGCTAGTTTTCAAGAAACTGCTAGAGTTTTAGCAAAAGCAGCTCTCCTGGGCCGTATCGATTGGTTGAAAGGCCTGAAAGAAAACGTTGTTCTGGGGGGGATGATACCTGTTGGTAGCGGCTTCAAAACACCTTCAAGCGAACCTAACAACATTCCTAACAACATTGCCTTTGAACTCCAAAAAAAGAATCTATTAGAGGGGGAAATGAAAGATATTTTGTTCTACCACAGAAAATTATTTGATTCTTGCCTTTCAAATAATTTACATGATACACAAGAACAATCATTTTTTTAGGATTTAATGATCTCTAAGAGAGGATTCACCCCTTTCGTTTATCTTTTATAAATGATCTGTTGGTCCAGTCATTTGATTTGGTAATAGTAATAAAAAAAAATAACAAATAGAAAAGAATAATGGCTTGGGCTGTGTATCTACGCCAATCTATGGTATAAAAGAAGGTTCCATCGGAACAATTATTTATTTCAGGGTACCTCTCTCTTTTTTTTCAAAAGGAGGAGGCAGTGTGGGGAGAAATGACAAGAAGATATTGGAACATTAATTTAGAAGAGATGATGGAAGCAGGAGTTCATTTTGGCCATGGTACTAGGAAATGGAATCCTAAAATGGCACCTTATATCTCTGCAAAATGTAAAGGTATTCATATTACAAATCTTACTAGAACTGCTCGTTTTTTATCAGAAGCTTGTGATTTGGTTTTTGATGCAGCAAGCAGAGGAAAACAATTCTTAATTGTTGGCACTAAAAATAAAGAAGTTGATTCAGTAGCATGGGCTGCAATAAGGGCTCGGTGTCATTATGTTAATAAAAAATGGCTCGGTGGTATGTTAACGAATTAGTCCACTACAGAAACAAGACTTCATAAGTTTAGAGACTTGAGAACCGAACAAAAAACAGGGGGGCTCGACCGTCTTCCGAAAAGAGATGCGGCTATGTTGAAAAGACAATTATCTCATTTGCAAACATATATGGGCGGGATTAAATATATGACAGGGTTACCCGATATTGTAATCATCGCTGATCAGCACGAAGAATATACGGCCCTTCAAGAATGTATCACGTTGGGAATTCCAACAATTTGTTTAATCGATACAAATTGTGACCCTGATCTCGCAGATATTTCGATTCTAGCCAATGATGACGCTATATCTTCAATCCGATTAATTCTTAACAAATTAGTATTTGCAATTTGTGAAGGCTGTTTTGGCTATATAAGAAATCCGCGATTAATAATAAGATAAATAACTTATTTCATTTCGGAACCTTCATAGATTTATCGAATCGGTTACTATTTCTGAATCTCAAAAATAGAGATAAAAATAACAAGGAATAGAATTTGATTAGTTGGTATTCAAAATATATGATTCAAGTAGTCAAGTCGAGAAAGAGATGGTTGAATCAAAATAATTTTGTTTAAAATTCTATTTTTGTCAGAGGGCAATATGAATGTTCTATCATGTTCCATCAACACACTAAATGGGTTATACGATATATCCGGTGTGGAAGTAGGCCAACATTTTTATTGGAAAATCGGGGGTTTCCAAGTCCACGGCCAAGTACTTATTACTTCTTGGGTTGTAATTGCTATCTTATTAGCTTCAGCCACTCTAGCCGTTCGGAACCCACAAACCATTCCGACTAGCGGTCAGAATTTCTTTGAATATGTCCTTGAATTTATTCGAGATGTGAGTAAAACTCAAATTGGAGAAGAATATGGTCCTTGGGTTCCTTTTATTGGAACTATGTTTCTATTTATTTTTGTTTCTAATTGGTCAGGCGCCCTTTTACCTTGGAAAATCATACAATTACCTCATGGG